>NC_091953.1:10358421-10368421 GCF_031021105.1 Erythrolamprus reginae | reverse complement strand
GCCTGACTCAATTGTGTCAACCCCTAACCCCCAATATTTCTCCCTTAGACTGTCCACGATTGACCTCTCCAGGTTCCTAAGAGGCCAGTAAGGGGAGTACATAAGTGCACTGGTGTGCCTTTCGTCCCCTGTCCAATTGTCTTTCCTTTCTCTCACTTATCATATATATTTTCTTTCTTTCATATATCCTCTCCTCTAAGTTCACTTTACCCTTATATATATTACTACATGTCTATTTTTCTTCCTATGTATTTGTGTATTGGACAAATGAATGAATAAATAAAATAAATAAATAAATTATTCTATTCTATTCTATTCTATTCATGCTCTGTTCTGTTCTCTGCTCTTCTCTGCTCTCCTCTCCTCCCCTCTTCTCTCCTTCCATTCCCACCATCCAGTCAGAAGAACTGAAGAAGGTTCTTGGATGAGAAGTGAAATGTCTTTGAAGAAAAAGTAGATAATCCCAGTTGCCTCTTGGAAAAGCATATTTGGGACAAACATGACTGGATGATTGAGCATCTGCATACACACTGTTTTCCTCATTTCCTTCATTCTATGCCACACATCCATGGGCCCCTTTAAAGCGAATTGCATCAAACGGCTTTACAATTTTCAGGAACAGGCATGGAGTTTAGTTAACCTAATTCTGAATGGCCATGGCAAAAAAACAGGAAATCCAGTCCATCAAGTGGAAAAAACGCATCATTTTATTCTCGTTCCATCTGAACTCAATTTAATCAGACTCATTGCTGATGAGATAGTTCTCACTGAACAAGATGACGACAATCCATCATACATGGACACTGGCCTCTAAAATGCTTGTCTGCACAAGGCTACAATAATAAAGTTTTATAATCATCTGGAAAGTCACAATACATGACAGGCTAGATTTGCTTTACAGTGATCCCTTGACTTTCGCAGGGGAATACGTTCCAAGACCGCCCGCAAAAGTCAAATTTCCACAAAGTAGAGACGAGATGCTCCCTTCCTTCCTTCCTTCCTTCCTTCCTTCCTTCTCTTCCTTCCTTCCTTCCTTCCATCCTTCCTTCCATCCTTCCTTCCATCCTTCCATCCTTCCTTCCTTCCCTCCATCCTTCCTTCCTTCCTTCCTTCCTTCCTTCCATCCTTCCTTCCATCCTTCATCCTTCCTTCCTTTCCTCCTTCATTCCTTCCATCCTTCCATCCTTCCTTCCATCCTTCCATCCTTCCATCCTTCCATCCTTCCATCCTTCCATCCTTCCATCCTTCCATCCTTCCATCCTTCCATCCTTCCATCCTTCCATCCTTCCATCCTTCCATCCTTCCATCCTTCCATCCTTCCATCCTTCCATCCTTCCATCCTTCCATCCTTCCATCCTTCCTTCCTTCCTTCCATCCTTCCTTCCTTCCATCCTTCCATCCTTCCATCCTTCCATCCTTCCATCCTTCCATCCTTCCATCCTTCCATCCTTCCATCCTTCCATCCTTCCATCCTTCCATCCTTCCATCCTTCCATCCTTCCATCCATCCTTCCTTCCTTCCATCCTTCCATCCTTCCATCCATCCTTCCTTCCTTCCTTCCTTCTTTCCTCCCCCTCACTCCTCAATTCCTGGTTTTACTTGCCCCCAAAACCTGCAGGGGCAATGGGGCGGCAAGCTGGGGGCTTTGCTACGCTCGCTGCCAGTGTTTCCAATGGCAGCGGCAGCAGCACCAGTACTCAGGATCAGGACAGGGGAAGGGGAAGCTCAAGGCAAGAGGGATCGAGGCCAGGACTCAAAGCTGTGATTCCAGGCCGGTAAGCTGGGAGGTTGGATGCTACCACAATCCTTATCTTTGATAGACTCTGATGAGGAAGCTGTGATGGACCCACTCATGCGTAGAGCTATGCATAGAAGAGAACAGCTTCGGAGGTATTACAGAAGATAATAGAGTCCACCTGTGGTTGGGTGGGGTTCAAGTAATTAGGGCTGCTGTTAAATGGGCAGCGTGCTGGACTCGCAGTGTGGAAGATTATCTGATCGTGCTTGTGGAGTTTGCATTGTCGTTCCAGATTTTCCCAGGACTTTGTGTTTGGATTTCAGGATTCTGACCATAAATCATAGTGAGTTTACAACATCTAAAGAGGAGTAGCTGTGACGAATTCACAGCTACTGGTTAATGGACTTGAGTTTGTTGTTTTTATTATTTCGCTGCATTCAAGTTTGTTTGTTTTTACAAGTGAGCCCTTTGAATTCAAAAGAGGGTTTTTCTTCTATTTTTCTTTGGATAAAGAAACTATTGTTGCCTTGTCCTGTGTGTGTGTGTCTGTTTTTGCTACTTTTACATTTAATTGAAGGCTCATGCCAGGAGTCGGCAGAACAGGCAGTATGGTAAGTTTAGATAGTTCTAAATATTTCTTTTTTCACCCATAATTTGGATACCGCATTTTTGTTAGCTTTCTGAAGGCAATTAAATTTATATGAATTATACAGCCGCATTATTTTCAAATGCAAGTTAAGCTACGGTATTAACTACAATTTTATAATAGCTCAGGGCAAGTGGATTACAAAGAAGTAATTCAATCATTCGGAACAGGCCTCTTAACTCCTGTAAGAGCAATCTTTAATATTGATTGTCAAAGCAAGATGCAAATGACAGGAAGAACCAGCCGTCACCAGTCCTAGGTGGAATTTTATGAAAGATCAGTTGAATAAATCAACTCATTACAAGTCAAGAGGACTTTTATTATATGAAAAGCCAAGTAAAGGCTACGGGGATAAGTACTTATTGTGTTATCATCCGAGAAGAAAAGTTTGTGCGTGAGTAAAACTCAGTTCACCTTTCAATGTGGAAGTCTCTAGATTGTTCACTCAAACTATTTAGTTGGCCTTCTCCGGGTCCCGTCGACAAAACAATGTATTCTGGTGGGACCCAGGAGCAGAGCCTTCTCTGTGGTGGCCCCGGCCCTCTGGAATCAACTCCCCCCGGAGATCAGGACTGCCCCCACCTTCCTTGCCTTTCGCAAACTTCTGAAAAACCCATCTTTGTCACCAGGCCTGGGGAAACTGACATATCCCTAGCTGTTCATTTCATGTATGGTTTGTCTGAACTGTATGATTGTTTTTTTATAAGGGTTTTAAAATTGTTTTTAATATTGGATTTGTATCTCATGTATTATTTGTTGTGAGCCGCTCCGAGTCCTCGGAGAGGGGCGGCATATAAATCTAATAAATTTATTATTTATTTATTTATTTATTTATTAGATTTGTATGCCGCCCCACTCCGTAGATTTGGGGCGGCTCACAACAATAACAAAGACAATGTAAGAACAAATCTAATAATTTAAAAAACACAAAAAACCCCATTATTAAAAGCAAACATACACACAAACATACCATGTATAAACTGTATAGGCCCGGGGGAGATGTCTCAGTCCCCCCATGCCTGACGGCAGAGATGGGTCTTAAGAACTTTACGAAAGGCAAGGAGGGTGGGGGCAGTTCTGATCTCCGGGGGAGCTGGTTCCAGAGGGTCGGGGCCGCCACAGAGAAGGCTCTTTTCCTGGGTCCGCCAAACGACATTGTTTAGTTGACGGGACCCGGAGAAGGCCCACTCTGTGGGACCTAACCGGTCGCTGGGATTCGTGCGGCAGAAGGCGGTCCCGGAGATATTCTGGTCCGATGCCATGAAGGGCTTTATAGGTCATAACCAACACTTTGAATTGTGACCCGGAAATTGATCGGCAACCAATGCAGACTGCGGAGTGTTGGTGTAACATGGGCATACCCTTGGGAAGCCCATGATAGCTCTCGCAGCTGCATTCTGCATGATCTGAAGTTGTTGTTATTATTATTATTATTATTATTATTATTATTATTATTATTATTATTATTAGTAGTAGTATTAGTAGTATTATTAGTAGTATTATTAGTAGCATTATTAGTAGTAGTATTAATATTAGTAGTATTTATTCATATTATTATTATTATTATTATTATTATTATTATTATTATTATTATTACTATTATTATTATATGGTTACCCAACTCACAAGCTGCAAAGATCGGATTAAAAACAAAATGAGGTAAGCAATGATCTACAAACCAAATGACACAACAGCAAATAACATATGTGGAATCCCAAAACACAACATATCCACAGTTCTAAGCTATTTTCTATATGTGTTCGTACAAAAAGCCTATTGTGGATCCTTCGGAAGGACTCGGTAGGCAGATAAAAGTGCCAAATCCAGTCTAAACAACTGCCTGATTGTGCAACGAACCATAATAATAATGTAAAGGAGCAGAAGGAATAGTAGATCATACCTCATGCAGGAAGATTGCACAAAACCGATTATAAACAAATGACATAACACAGTCACCAGACTGATTCAGTGGAACATCTGTAAAGAATATCATAAGTCAGTAACAAAACATCGGTGGGAACATACAGTTGAAAATGTGGTCAAGAAGGAGCAGGTTGAAATATTGTGGGATTTTGGGATACAGACTAATAAAAGCTTGGCTCATAACACACCGGATTTAACTGTCATTGAAAAGAAGAAAGTGTGGATAATTGATGTGGCAATACAGGTAGCTCTCGACTTACGACCATCATCGAGCCAGAAATTGCTGTTGCGAACTGAGCCATATGTTAAGTGAATGTTTTTTACAAACTTTCTTGCCACAGTTGTTAAGTGAATCACTGCAGTTGTTAAGTTAGTAACGTAGTTGTTTAGAATAGAATGGAATGGAATGGAGAATATATAGAATGGAATAGAATAGAATAGGATGGGATGGGATGGGATAGGATAAGGTGGGATGGGATAGAATAGAATAGAATAGAATGGGATGGGATGGGATAGGATAGGATAAGGTGGGGTGGGATGGGATAGAATAGAATAGAATAGAATAGAATAGAAGATAGGATAGGGAATGGGAATGGGAATGGGATAGGGATAGGCTAGATTAAAGTAGAGTAGAGTACAGTAGAATAAAATAGAACAGAACAGAACAGAATAGAATAGAATAGAATAGAAGATAGGATAGGATAAAGAATGGGAATGGGATAGGGATAGGGATAGGCTAGATTAAAGTAGAGTAGAGTAGAGTAGAGTAGAGTAGAATAAAAGAGAAGAGAACAGAAGAGAACAGAAAAGAATAGAATAGGATAGAATAGGATAGAATAGAATAGGATAGAATAGAATTCTTTATTATCCAAGGGCAATTGGACACACAAGGAATTTGTCTTTGGTGCTTAAGCTCTCAGTGTACCTAAAAGAAAAGATACATTTGTCAAGAATCATAAGGTACATTTAATTATTGTCATAGGTTACAAATAAGCAATCAGGACACAATCAATATTAATATAAATCATAAGGATACAAGCAACAATTTACAGTCATAAGTGGAAGGAGATGGGCGATAGAAGTGATGAGAAGACTAATAGTAATGCAGGCTTAGTGAATAGATTGACAGTGGTGAGGGAATTATTTGTTTAGCAGAGTGATGGCGTTTGGGAAAAAAATGTTCTTGTGTTTAGTTCTTCTGGTGTGTAGTTCTCTGTAGTGACGTTTTTGGGGGTAGGAATTGAAACAGTTTGTGTCCAGGACGCGAGGGGTCTGTAGAGATTTTCACATTCCTCTTTATGACTCGTACACTATACAGGTCCACAATGGAAGGCAAGTTGGTAGCAATTGTTTTTCTGAAGTTCTAATTATCCTCCGAGGTCTGTTTCTCTGGAGAAGCTGTCCTTTTTAAAATATATATATATATATTTATTTACTTATTTATTTTTTGATTTGATTTGATTTGATTTGATTTGATTTGATTTCCGCCCCTCTCCACAGACTCAGGGCGGCTAACAACAGTAGTGAAACATCATATAACAAATCTAATATTTAAAATAATTTAAAAGACCCTAATTTAAAAGACAACCAAACATACACACAAACAAACATACCATGCATAAATTGTATAGGCCTAGGGGGAAGGGCAATTCTGATCTCTGGGGAGAGTTGGTTCCAGAGGGTCGGGGCCGCCACAGAAAAGGCTCTTCCCCTGGGTCCCGCCAAATGACATTGTTTAGTTGACGGGACCCGGAGAACTCTGTGGGACCTAACTGGTCGCTGGGATTCGTGCGGCAGAAGGTGGTCCTGGAGATATTCTGGTCCGATGCCATGAAGGGCTTTATAGGTCATAACCAACACTTTGAATTGTGACCGGAAACTGATCGGCAACCAATGCAGACTGCGGAGTGTTGGTGTAACATGGGCATATTTAGGGAAGCCCATGATTGCTCTCACAGCTGCATTCTGCACGATCTGAATGCAAATACACCTTAAAGTATCATGGATTTGGTCTGTGAAGAAACTCTGGAGTTACCGAGAATGTTCCAATCTCTGCTGAGAAGTGCTCTTGAAATTCACATTTCAATGTTCTTGGCTGTTTTTGCTTGAGCTGCTATCTTACACATTTGGCCGAAATGTTACTTCAGACAGAAAAAAAAAATCAATAGTAGCCTGGTGGTAACTTCATTAAAAACATTCTTGCTTCTCTCAGCATTCTTAAGCCTTTGCAGAAATCTCCAGTTACACCCAGTTGCTGCTTTATGTGAAATTGGGCAAAAAAAATTTCTATCATCCATCCACTGTGGAGGATTCACAAGATTGCAAAGGCAACTTATCCGGATGCCAAGATTTCCCAAAGTGAACTCGCTTCCGTATTTAAAGAAAGCACTCATTAGTATCCAGAGACTTCCTCAAGCTTATTGCAAATCATGTCCATACGCTAAACACCAATTTAATTAAAAAGTGAGATAACAATAATAGTCCCCACTCTCCCCCTCTGCGGATCTGTATGGATTAACACCTGAGAGCAATCTCTGGGATGAAATGTCAACAACAAAGTGAAAGAAGCAAGGCAGCCCTGAGTTATTGTACCTTACAATTAGCAAATCACACTGGGTGTCTTTCCTTGACTTAAGGCACAGTGTTATTGAGCTTTATTTATTCATTTTATTTATTTATTCATTTGTCCAATACACAAATATATAGGAAGAAAAATAGACATGTGATAATATAGAAGAGGGTGAAAGTGAACTTAGAGGAGAGGATATATGAAAGGGAGAGAATATATAAGATAGGTGAAAGAAAGGAAAGACAATTGGACAGGGGACGAAAGGCACACCAATGCACTTATGTACGCCCCTTACTGGCCTCTTAGGAACCTGGAGAGGTCAATCGTGGAGAGTCTAAGGGAGAAATGTTGGGGGTTAGGGGTTGACACAATTGAGTCCGGTAATGAGTTCCACGCTTCGATAACTCGATTGTTGAAATCATATTTTTTACAGTCAAGTTTGGCGCGGTTCGTATTAAGTTTGAATCTGTTGCGTGCTCTTGTGTTATTGCGGTTGAAGCTGAAATAGTCATTGACTGGTAGGACGTTGCAGCATATGATCTTGTGGGTAATACTCAAATCGTGTTTTAGGTGCCGTAGTTCTAGGATTTCTAGGCCCAGGATAGTTAGTCTATTTTCGTAGGATATTCTGTTTCGAGTGGAGGAGTGAAGGACTCTTCTGGTGAAATATCTTTGGACACTTTCAAGGGTGTTGATGTCTGAGATGCGATATGGGTTCCAGACAGATGAGCAGTAGTTTAGGATGGGTCTGGCAAAAGTTTTGTAGGCTCTTGTGAGTAGAGTGAGATTGCCTGAGCAGAAGCTGCGTAGGATCAGGTTCACAACTCTAGAAGCCTTTTTGGCGATATTGTTGCAGTGGGCTTTAGCACTTAGGTCATTTGATATTAGTATTCCAAGGTCTTTTACAGAATGCGGGTTAGCAGTGAGAGATTGTTTATTCAGTTCGTATGTGCGGTTAGGATTCTTTTTGCCAATGTGGAGGGTAGAGCATTTGTTGGTTGATATTTGAAGTTGCCAGGTGTTAGACCAGTCTGAGACAAAGTCCAGGTCTTTTTGGAGGGTGAGTGTGTTATCAGTGGTGTTGAAAAGTTTCACATCGTCGGCAAAAAGAACACAGTTGCTTTCTTTGGTCTCCAAAATTAGCAGAATATGTTGCATGAGACGGGAGCCCCTAGTAAGAATGATACAACTCCAATGGTGGGTTCCTACTGGTTTAACAACTGGTTCGGTGATCAGGCATTTAGCGGGTATGTACAGTTTTAAGAAAACCTACCGTAATGGTTTGCTCACACCCTGCGCAAATAGTTACAGACTCTGAGTCCGAGGACGCAGAGTCGGTGGAAGGGTGAGGCAGGAGTCCTGTATTTCTAGCACTTGACACCTGGAGTACTGTATTCAGTTCTGGTCACCACACTTCAAAAGAGACGTTGAAACTCTGGAGAAAGTGCAAAAAAGAGCAACCAAGATGATTAAGGGATTGGAAACCAAGACTTACGAAGAGACACGGAGGGAACTGGGCATGGATAGCCTAGAGAAAAGGAGGGCCAGAGCGGACATGATAGCAGTCTACAAGTATACGAGGGGATGTCACAGAGAAGGGGATCACTTTATTCTCCAGGGCACCAGAGGGCCGGACGAGGAACAACAGCTGGAAGCTGACCAAGGAGAGATTCAACATGGAGATAAGGAGGAACTTCCTGATGGTCAGAGCGATCAACCAATGGAACAACCTACCAGTGGACGTTGTGAACTCCAACACTCTGGACATTTTAAAGAGAAGATTGAACTGCCACTTGACTGGTGTACTATAAGGTTCCTGCTTGGGCAGGGGGTTGAACTCGATGGCCTTCATGGTCCCTTTCAACTCTAACAATAAATAAACAATGACAGTGACGGTGATGATGGGTTAGGGCAAGGGTAGGCAAAGTTGGCACTTCTATGACCCGTGGACTTCAACTCCCAGAATTCCTGACCCAATCATGCTAGCTCAGGAATTCTGGGAATTGAAGTCCACATGTCATAGAAGAGCCAACTTTGCCTACTTCTGGGTTAGGGTCTTCAGCATTTCCTGTCATGGATGACACAGCACTTCCTGTCATGGATGACACAGCACTTCCTCTCAGCAATGAGCTAGCATGTCCAGGACTCAGTGATTCAGAGGAAAAGGAGGAGCTACTGCTAGATGCCAGGGTGCAAAAGTCATGGATAAGACATGACTGGTTGGCTAGGAGAAGAATCAATCATAAGTAGTGCTGCTAAGCCCAACTAAGAAAGAGCCGAGGTGGCACAGCAGGTAGAGTGCAGTACATCAAGCCACTGAAGCTGACTGTAGATCTGCAGGTCAGCAGTTCAAATCTCATCACCGGCTCAACGTTGACTCAGCCTTCCATCCTTCCGAGGTGGGTAAAATGGGGACCTGGATTTTGGGGGCAACATGCTGGCTCTTTTTTTAAAAGTGCTGTTGCTAACATGTTGTAAGCAGCCCTGAGTCTAAGGAGAAGGGCGGCATAAAAAATAAATCAATCAATCAAATAAGTAAGTAAGTAAGTAAATAAATAAGTAAGTAAATAAATAAATAAATAAATAATAGAAAGAAAGGAAGGAAGGAAGGAAGGAAGGAAAGGAAAGAAAGAAAGAAAGAAAGAAAGAAAGAAAGAAAGTCTTTTCAAGGACGAAGCAGGTAACATACGCAAACGTACCTTGCTCTTCTTTGGCAAACTGCCAAAGACCAATTTGCAGGAAAGACTCAGCAAATTCAAACAGGAACCAAAACTGAGTATTGAGTTGCAATGACGAGATCTCGAGATGAACGAAGTTACTTCCTGCACCGAACCCTTTCGGGCTCTCGACTTATATAGCTTATGGGAGGGGCCAATTATCTCCCAAGCCTTACTCCTGAGTAGTCCTTCTCTGGAACTGTTCTTGCCCTTTGGCATCTCTGCGCATACGTGTATTGAGAACAGGCTGCATAGGCATACCCTGTTTCCCCGAAAATAAGACGTACCCCGAAAGTAAGGCATGTTAGAGGTTTTGCAGAATTTGCTAATACTGTATAAGGCAGTGTTTCCCAACCTTTTTTGAGCCGCGGCACATTATTCATATTTTCAAAATCCTGGGGAACACT